>NC_051176.1:88260728-88280727 GCF_013339695.2 Rhipicephalus sanguineus | reverse complement strand
GATCCGCGCATGATGCTCTATGCACTATTTGAAAATATCTTATTTTTGCGCGTCATAACGACGTCTTCATCATAAGGCACGACGTAACGAAGTAGCAAGAATTTTGGCAACCTGTTTCTTTTTCTCTTTCTTTTTAGCGTGAATAGCGTTAAAGAGCCTATTTCGCAGAAATACCAGGTTTGGCGTCGGTGTCGGCGTCCTAGGTCGTGAGCGAAAAATCAGCGTTGTCGGTGAGTGAAAATTCCATATAGATGCAAATAACAAATAATAATAATATTTGGTTCGAGTGCGAGTCGAATCCAGGACTGCAGCATGGGAAAGCGGATGTTCTACCACAGAGCCGCGCTAGTGCTTGAAACTGCTTCGGGGAAAAATAACCTATACGAATGCCATGTAGTGCGAGAAGACTTCTTGACGCATGTAATATGGCGTGGCGGAAGCGTAGAAACCGCGCCAGGTGTCAAAACATCTGAATTGCGCAATGAGTGATTGGATTCAATAGCCAAAAATTATAAAAGCGCGCAAGCACAATTAAACATCATTGTTAGCAACAGCATAAAAATTTTTTCAGGTGCTCGTGTTGCCTTACGGACGCGTAGTGAGTACAGCCGGCCAAATGTTTAACTGTTGTGCCCAGCGGCAGCTTTTTCGTGTGTCAGCGCCATAGGAATGAACGAAATAGCTAAAAATTGTTGTGGGCATGCGCTTTGTGGGCGTGCACTTGCCCTCATCCTTTCGGGAATTTAATTCATTCATATGGCTAAGATACACAAAAAAATTGCCGCTCGCAAACGATAGTTAAATATTTGGGCGACTGCACTTAGCCTATTTGCAAAAAGAAGAATTTTGGCGTAGAAGAATGACGCCCCTCACAACTGTACTTGTAGTACGAATTCTAGGATAGTTTAAAACAGCCAATGTTAGGTTTTCCTATCCTTGCAGTATGGTTGAGGTGTCCATTGAGAAGCGAAGCTAGGCTAGCAATTGAGAAGGGCGAACGGGACCTGATTACGTTATCGTGTTCTACTCATGTAGGCGAAGCTCAAGCTTCTCCAAGTTCCTTTTTTTTCTTTGTTTACGTATACCGAAATCTCCGTACAGGAGCTTTTTTTTTTGCATTTCACGTTTATGAAAACGCTGCCTATGTGTCTACGAGCCTAACCACGCAATGTCAAAGCTGTTGCGGGTCTTGCACTAGCCGACTATCCATCTGCTATATCTCAATACGAGCTGTGTATTATTTGCACTTTGGCCCTACGTAGTGAGTTGGTTGCCTAAAAGCGCGGGTCCAGTAATGATCCCAGTACGAATATGACTGCCCAAACTGCAAATGGGTTTTCATCAGTTGAATAAAGCGTGTCACGAGATTGCGCAGTAGTCTGCGACACCTTGTCAGTCTGTGCACGAGAGAGTAGAAGTATTCCTTCGAACAGTCAAACTTTGAGAATAGCCTCCAGAAAGGACGTCTTCAGAACGGTGCCCGTTCGTGCATTTCAAGACGGTTAGACCACAAAGGTGATCCACGTGGGGCTCCACACAGATTCTCCTTATTCTAGCGTCAATTGCCAGGATGTGCGTAGTATTATGTCTAACACTCCTAATTTCATTTGGATCAACCTTTTTTCCAAAGCCAAGGATAAACCTGTCTGTTTAAGACGCTTAGATTTCTCGTGGCTAGCTCTGACACAAAGAAATATATGTGAGGTGAGAGTAGACAAGAGGGCAGACACAATCGACACTGAACACAAAGTGCAGCGCACAAGGTGTCACAGACTGACAGGACAGAAAAACGCAATCCGTGTCTGTATCAGTTTGTGCGCTGCTCTAGAATGAATAAAGGTCAACCCACCCGCTTGTCCATCCTTTTATTGTTTCTCTGGTCGCCCTTTTCTCCAGGTATTGCGACTGAAGCAAAAAATTGTTTTCATAGTCGATTGAATAAAATCGTCATCCGACCAGCTATCACCCTCAGATATGTAGCGAAAAAATGACCGATGCTGCACGTAGACAAAATGCTTCAACATGATTTGAGCAAATGTCATGGCTCATATACGACGGTCTTGACTTCCTTACTTTTACCCATATATATTGTCTGTTACGGAGAAAAGAAACGTAATAAATGACAGGGCATTGCGCCACGCAGCTAGCCAAGGCAAGCGAATACCACGGCGCGAAGCTACTCCCTTCAATATTTTTTCCTCGCAAGGACATCAAACAGGTGTTTGACGTTCCTGGGGCAGCGGCGAAGGCATCAATACATACTATAGGACTGACCCTAGCCTATGGTCTTCGTTTTTTCTTTTTTGTGCTCCCTATTCATACCTTCGTTCTGCGCGCAGCATGCACCATTAGCTTAGCGTGTATATGAGGCCACTAATGTCACTACGTGCAAGGATAGTCACGTGATACTTTTTGTAGCTTCACACGTACTCCGTAGGCCGCAAGAATTGCACTCCCCGCAGCTATCAGCGCAGACAGAAATGGTTAGGATATTTGTCAACAAGGTCTGGAACTTTCATACTGAAGGTTTTGCGTTGAAATCGATATTTTAAAATAATGTGTTATTGAATATTAATTAACTGTTGAATACGTTTGGGCGAGTTGATAACAATTCATGATAAGCTGCGCACCACTTCAAAACAAAAAAAAAAAAAATGGCAGCTTCGCACTAGTGGTGCCAAGCCTGAAGGAAGAGCGGGGCTGAGTGCCCTTCCTTGTTTCTCTCCATTTTTTCCCTTTCTTTCTTCTCTTTCCTTCTCTTTCTCTCTGTTTCTTGTGCCTGTTTTTTTACCCGTTCATTTCTATTTCTTTCTTTCTCTTTCTCGCTCTTCCTAGCTTTACTTTTCTTTCTTCCCTTTCTTTCTCGCTCTCTCTCTGCTTCTTTCTCTCACTTTCTTTGTTTCTTTTTAGTTCTCTCTTTCTTTCACTTTCTGTCTTTGTTTCTGTTTTTTCTATCTCTTTTTCATCTATGTTTCTTTATACCTCTTTCTCTCTTTTGCTACGCCTTTCTATCTTTATTTTTATCGATATCTCTCTGTGCTTCTCTCCCTCGCTTCCTTTGTTTCTCTTCATTTTTCTGTTTGTTTTTCTTTCGGTCATGCTCTCTGTTTTTTTTTTCTTTAATTTTGAGAGTTTGCCCAACGGCATATATAGTTAAATATACGATTCCAACGTCGGATAAAGTGGACGGGGGGATGACCGCCGCCGTAGCTCAGTAGTAGAGCATCGGACGCGTTATTCGAAGGTCGCAGGTTCGGTCCCTGCCGGCGGCAAGTTATCTTTTCGTCCACTTTACTTTCTTCACATTTATATCCCAATTATTACAAATAACATCTCCTATACTTTCCTTGGCATTATTATTTGTTAGTTCTCATTATTATTGTGTCTAACAAAAAAAAAAAACAAGCCCTTAAATTCCATCTTCTTTCCTTCGTTGATAGGAAGGGTCTCGTTCTGGCAGACTTGATGCCTTCAGGTAGTATGCGAGGGATTATTGGTCAGCTGCCAGCTCGCAAAAAGATCACGTGCTACGTGACACCAAAAGGCAGAAAAAAAGTGTTCAACACACGCCGCCATGGCTGCGATCGGCGCTGACTAACACTCCTAGGGTTTAAATGCACATATATACCCTATAAAGTGGAAGGGGTGATGACCGCCGCCGTAGCTCAGTGGTAGAGCATCGGACGCGTTTTTCGAAGGTCGCAGGTTCGGTCCCTGCCGGCGGCAAGTTATCTTTTCGTCCACTTTACTTTCTTCACATTTATATTCTAAATACTACCGATAACACCCCCTGTACTTTCCTTGGCGTTATTGTCTGTTAGTTCTCAATATTATTGTGTCTTACAAAGAAAAACGAGCCCTTAAAAGCCATCTGCTTTCCGTGATTGAGTTAAGTACGACGTGGCCTGGTCGTGATTGTTAATAATTTTCCCATTGGTTCGAATATTCTGGGTTCAATGTTTGCTCATTATGTGCATATTTCAGTTGACAATTAAAGCTTCTTTGCACACTGACACTTTCACACTGCGTGTATGTCTGTTTTTTAGTACGAATAATAATAATAAGGCTTTATTTCTTCTGTAACATTACAGAAAGGTGGCAAGAGCAAAAGGCACCAAGGCCTGACAGAGGCTCCTGCTCCGTTCACGAATTTGGCTGCAGCAAACAGATTATTTTTACAATAAAGACATCTGGCACATTACCATATTACAATATAACAAAACATAAAAAAAATCGTGTGATTAACCAAAGCAGACTGAAATTTTGCTTGTCTTGATTGAGTTTTGTCTTATTGAGAAATCGGTCAGCTTTCGTTTGTTCACTTCACAACACACGAACAAAATTAAAGAAATGGTTAACTAAATTTAACGAATGGCCGCGTCGCCCGTGCGGCCAGCGGACCTGCAAAAGAGCACGAACATATCACGCTTGCATGCGAAGTGGGAAAGTAGAGCTCCTGCGGCAACCGTCCTCCTCTCGGTTTCACGCCATTTCCCTCTATTTGTCTACCTCACCAGTAACGACATGAAATACATGTTTTGTTTGTGAATTATTTCTAGTTGGATGCCCGGTAGCCGCCAACGGTGGAAGCGGCGCTGCTGCAACGTATCAGCATGCGAAAACGCGTCCCATGCGAGGTGTAGGGAGTTTTCGCTCTCTGGCAAAGCTTCGATAATTGTTATTCGCTGTTTATTAGATATCCTGTGGCACCACTTGTTTCTTTATCTCAGCTATGACAAAATAATAGAATGGTAGCAAACCAGGAAGATGGTTACTGTGAATCCTTGATCATGCCTCTGAGCACCTCCTCACACACACCACCGCAGAAGTCGACGTTCATGTCAGGACGTGCCTTACAATGCCTAGTAAAGTTTCCTTTGTCCCAATTTGCGAAATAACTGCGTAAACGTGGCGCATCGTCTTCACTAGGAAGAACTTGCATCGAACACTCCAGCCATGTTCTCGAACAATGTCCTCCTTTGTGCATAGACATAGCCGTCTGCTCTGGTGTCAGTAAAGTTCCAATGGCCTAGACTTTCGCTCCTGACCCACTACATTACAAAAAAACTTTACATTTAGTCTCATACGACGCCCACAAACTATTCCAGATTATTATGAGGGAACGGGATTCCATTGTTGTGTGTAGTGTAGTATAATGGAGTTCCATAATGTTGTTTTCACTTTTGTGTCTCGTGCTCTTCAAGTCGGTGGAAATTGCGTCCCTTTCATGGGTCAAGTGCTGGATTACTTTCTTGTCTCTCTATGTGGTGTTTGTTTTGCTTCCGGGAATATTAACAGTATCCGCGTAACATATTTAGTTACTCTGTTGTAAAGCCATGGCGTAGGTAAAAAGGACGACTAGTAAGGGCAGTGGCACCGATTGTCTCGAAGAGAATTGGTAGCTTCCTGACATAAATATTGGTTATGGGTAGCACTAAAAAGCCGTGATGCCTTAGTTGCAGTTAATTTTATGAACTAAACGTATAGGTGCCGTTTAAAAGAATTTTAGAATAACAGAGAGCTGAGCTAGTTGGTAAGTATTCATTCTAAAAAGACAGGGCGTGCAAACACGGACATAAGAAAGAAGTCAGGGCACCACAAACGCCTACTAACAACTGAAGAGATGCACAACGGCTGAAAAGAAAGAAGGAACGAAAACTTATCTGCGCATGCCCATGCAACAGGTGAACCTATCAATCCGGCACGCGTGGCGGTCTACGTGGAAGATAACTGTTAAGGCATTTGATTTCATCTTTATGCAAGTTAATCGACGGTTGGCTCACGCATGCGCTACCACTGTTCTCGATATGCCATGCTTCAATCATCAGGCGCGTTTCTTCATTTCTATGCCGGTACAACACTGCGCATTCATCAAATTTTGGCGTGCACTTACAATCTCCACAATGTAAAGATAGATTAGAAGGTGAGCCTCCTGTTAGCGATCTCTTATGTTCCAACAATCTCTGGTTGATGCATCGGCCCGTCTGTCCTACGTAGAAGCGGCCGCAGCTGAAAGGGATCTTATACACCACACTCGTACGGCAATCAGTGAATTTGTTGGTGTGTTTTACGAAACAAATATCGGTCCGCTTATTGTCTTTTACTCCATCATTCTTCCTCTGCACAGCGGCACAAATCTTACCTAGCTTATTGGCAGCCGTGAAAACAACATTAACGCCGTAACTAGTTCCTACTTTCTTTAGCCTGTGAGACACGCGATGAATGTACGGTATACCTAAGACACGTAGGTATACGCAAAATAACTTGCTAGTCTTTGGAGGAGCTGCCTTAGATGATAATCACTGCAAAACCCTAGCCTTAGGTCCTAAATACTGTTTTAAGCCGAACCTGAAACCAATAGACGTTTTAAGTTTGCCGCGTACAATCACTAGACTTGTTCCTGCAGAGCGTTCCCACTGCATTTCAGACTGCGTCGCTAGCATCAAGGGTTCTAATATGCATCTCAAGTGTTCTGATCCTATCCGGCCTTTGGTTAATTACTGTGTCGAGAAGAAACTCAGGCCAGTAATTTCAGATAAGGAAGGGTATTTTGTAACTATGCCTGACAGTTTGTGCTCAGAAAAAGCATTAACAGCCATTGAAAAGAATTTTAGGACGGTAAACCTTAAGCCATCGGTGTTAGGCAACGTGCTGTCGACCTTTTGTTAATACATAATCTTGAGAAAATAGCTTGTAATGTCAAGAAGGCTAAATTACTTACTTTAGACTTGGTTTTTTTTCAGCCAAAACACATAAGAAAGAGATTCCGTTTCGAGCAATCGTTTCAGAGCAAGGCACCTGGCAAGTCGCTGTATCTAGTCATTTGCAGAACTGCTTAACCTCTTTGAGTTTTTCAGACCCTTTTCGTATGCGTCATTCTCAGGCGCTAGTTCCGTTCCTCTCAGAGGAAAACCCCGGCTGTTGTAAGGCTTTTAGTATGGATATTGAAGACCTGTATTATTCTTTGCCGCATGAGGACTTGTTAAATTGTGTTAATGAATGTATTAACGAACAAGCGCACCAAACGGTTTTCACCGATAAATGTGGTGTTTCTACCGGGGCATTCCTAGAAATCCTTTCCATGTATTTAAAGTCGACGCTGGTAGGTTGGAAGGAAGGCGTTTATGTTCAGAAATCAGGAATATGTATTGGTTCTAAAGTTGCTCCGGTTCTTAGTGATTTATACCTTAGCAAGATTGACAGTCTTTTGGAAGGCGCGTTAGGTAATTCAGTTATTAAGGTTTTTCGTTATGTGGACGATTACCTGATTTTTTGTAGTGGTGAGGACTTCGAAAAGGTGGTAACTTCCGTGAGCGAAAAAATTGAATTAAATGGAGGAGAGCTGTGCTTTACTAAATAGGTGCCTCAGAATAATGGAATACAATTTCTAGACATTTCCTTAACGTTCCAGAAGGAGCACGTGTGCTGGCAGCATTCTCCTAGATCTTCAAAACCGCTGTTAAATGTTTCGTCAAAGCACTCGGAAGTTGTAAAAAAACGGCATCGCCATGTCTTGCCTTAAGTCAGCCCTCACCATGTCGTGTGAGCACAAAATGAGTGATAGCTTTTACGCACAGGTTACACGTCTTTTAGATGTAGAGTATCCTCGTGATGCAGTGGCCACGGTCGCTGAACGTTTAAAGAAGTTTATTGTGTTAAGTCCGAACATGGTTGCAGAAAGCGATAGAAAGAAACATGTCGTGGGTATACGGTACATACGTTCATCGCGTATCTCACAGGCTAAAGAAAGTAGGAACTAGATACGGCGTTAATGTTGTTTTCACGGCTGCCAATAAGCTAGGTAAGATTTGTGCCGCTGTGCAGAGGAAGAATGACGGAGTAAAAGACAATAAGCGGACCGATATTTGTTTCGTAAAACACACCAACAAATTCACTGATTGCCGTACGAGTGTGGTGTATAAGATCCCTTTCAGCTGCGGCCGCTTCTACGTAGGACAGACGGGCCGATGCATCAACCAGAGATTGTTGGAACATAAGAGATCGCTAACAGGAGGCTCACCTTCTAATCTATCTTTACATTGTGTAGATTGTAAGTGCACGCCAAAATTTGATGAATGCGCAGTGTTGTACCGGTATAGAAATGAAGAAACGCGCCTGATGATTGAAGCATGGCATATCGAGAATAGTGGTAGCGCATGCGTGAGCCAACCGTCGATTAACTTGCATAAAGATGAAATTAAATGCCTTAACAGTTATCTTCCACGTAGACCGCCACGCGTGCCGGATTGATAGGTTCGCCTGTTGCATGGGCATGCGGAGATATGTTTTCGTGCCTTCTTTCTTTTCAGCCGTTGTGCGTCTCTTCAGTTGTTAGTCGGCGTTTGTGGTGTCCTGACTTCTTTCTTGTGTCCGTGTTTGCACGCCCTGTCTTTTTAGAATTAACAGAAATTGTTGCTGGGCTAGTTGGTTCATACTCTTAAATACTGGATAGCGCGAATTCGATACAGGACTAGGAAAGTCCTGTGCTTCTGTGTTCTTTCGTAGTCCTCTATCGAATTCTCTCTATCCAGTATTTAAGAGCATAGTTGTATTAAGTGTTGAAAAAAGTTCCTATAGAATACTGGCTATTGGGATTATTAACTTTGGGCATATTTCCCAAAACATTGAATATGAGTGTCATCTTTGTTGCCTGGGGCCATAACGAAACAACAAAACACAGATCATGTAGCAGTGCAATTTTATTGCAGTAATATTTTCATGGTCTGCTTTCAAAGGCAGCAAAAATACAATATCTCTCTAGGTTTATTTGTTTCTTGTGATTCAATGCAACCTGCATCGCAACGAAAGCCTTGCTTCTTAAACTTTCATTCAGTTAAAAGTGCGAGCATGGCAATTCCTGTTTCAAGACATTTTAATGCATTGCAAGACGATGAGAGGAACCCTTGTGTTTGTGCGTTATGATGACTTTGTTTTTGAGTGTGAGCGAATATTATTTTATTTCGCAATCATGACATACGATGATGGAAGATGTTGGTGCAAGTTGACTTGGCAGGCTTTTCTTCGCAAGCAGAGAATGTGCCGGGCTTTGTACAAAAGGAGAGTGTGCGTTGGGCTGTTTTGTTGCATGACTCCGAACTTCCAGATCAGGAATACTTCCGCACTTGACTGGAATTTCGTATTTCCCAACTATGGCGCCAGATGACACCTGCATCCGTGTCGCTGAAGTACCTGCAGTGACAAAGATACCCATTTTTGTGTAACTCAGGTGCAGAAAAAAATTATGGGCGCACGGAAAGTGTATTGCATACTTGTCAGATAAGACGTGGCAATGATCTAGTGTAATCTGCTAAGGAAAGAAATCGCCACTCCATCCTCCGACCAGTGTTTAACTCGCCAAGGATGTCCATCCAAACGCTTAAGTTGGCTTGATGCACTGAGAAACTGTCAGAAGGACGATTTGGAGAACCAGGTCAACCAGACACGAGTCATTTGTTGCCCTGCGCCAGTTAAGTGCGTTAAACGGAGAAAAAAAAAAGAGTGGGCAGGAGGTATGCACAAATGAAATGTCTTGTTACACTTTCTCCTCAACTGTTTAGCTTATATCTTAAAGCAAATAGGCGCACTATGGGAACAAGGACAAGAGGGAAGAACCGACGACACAAAGCGCTTTGTGTCGTCGGTTCCTCCCTTTTGTCCTTGTTCCCATAGTGCGCCTATTTGCTTTAAGATATGAACCGTTACCAACTAGCCCAAATGGCTGTTTTGCTACTGTTTAGCTTAAAGTGGGTGGAATATATTTTTGAAAGGCCTCTTATTTGCATAATATTATTCGAGGTTGATACATAAAACACCGAAATCAATATATACAGCCTAATAAATGTCGTGTGTCCTCATTTCTTGAATGGCTTATTATAGGTGAAATCTTTCTTCGTGGAAGCTGTACTAAACATGAAGTAATTCAGAGCAGGCAACCTTTTTTTTAAACGTCATCATGTTAAATTTGTTCATACGCTAGTTCATTGTTTTAGTCGTGTTTTTTATATCAGCCGAACTACTGTTCACAGAAAAACTGAGAACGTCTACGGTCAACCTTGCATTCATAATACGAGTGAGGACGTTTTGTGTATTCGGCTAAGAGACCGGCCGTCGTGTATCTTAGCTTACTTGATATTTGTGATATCTACAAGTCCTGAATATAAAATGGAGGAGATAATGCTGTGCCAGAGTTTCTTGAAGAGTTATGATGCCCAATTAAAATGTAAGAAAGGGAAATTGACGAGCACTCGACTGTAGCTCGAAGCCACAATGTAGCTTGAGTCATGCAATGTGATTTTTTATTTATTTGTGTATTGTATGCGAACGGTACTTTCATGCAACTTCTCGCTAGGGGCGACACTAGAACACACACGCTCACTCTACTTCCCCCCAGAATATTTTTATTTAAAAATACAGAAGCTTATGGTGATAAGTCAATGCGTGCCCATCTTTCTTTTTTTTCTTTTTTTAATTGTAACTCATCTAAACACGGCCAACTGAGCTCTCTATACTCCTTCGCATATGCAGCGAACTGATATATAATAGGGGAGGTTCGTGCAGAGTCCTCACCTGAGAGAGATCCGTCGAGTTCTTCCATGGGAACCACTGCCTCACCACCAGCCGCTGCCTCCACTACCACTGTTTTTGCTGGTGATCACTACGTAGGTGTCACTCATACCTCCTCCACCTCCAGTCTTCCATCCTCCTCCTACTCCACCACCTGCCGACTTCCAGCCGCCGCCGAAGCCACCTCCCATGTTCCACACGCCACCGGAACCTCCAGTCGCCTTCCACCCCACCACCACCACCACCCCAGTGGCCTTCCATCCACCACCACCGAATCCGCCCATACCCCCGGGCTTCCACCCTGCGCCGAAACCAGCTCCACCGAACCCCCCACCGCCGCTAATCTGCTGGATGATATAGATAGGCCCCGTGCCGAAGCCTCCTCCTGACGACTTGCCGAAGCCAGAACCGTGGCCCTGTAAATACATAATAGAGTTTGGCAGTACGTTAGTAGCAGCCCGTCATAAATACCTTCGCTAACGGTATAAACGATATTTTTTTCCATACACAAGAGGGAAGGGGTTGGGGGAGGGGGGTAAGAAACTAAATAGAAAAGTATCAACTGTGAGGAACTCACAGGTAACAATAATGCCTATTTATAAGGATAGAGTTCTTACGCGTAGTCAACAGGTTATTTATTTCTATGCAATATAGCTATGCTCGGGCCGTTTACTTAAAAGGCCTAAATCACCTCAACGAAATCACGAAATGTAACACGTTTGTTCGCACAAGATTCTTATGAAGTTTTGCAGATGTCGCGAACACATCAAGGTATGGAGTGATCCTGTAAATGGGCACCAGTGGACTATGATGTTCGCAATTCTTACCATCATAATCATCGTATATTTACATTCACTCCAAGAAAAAAGTGGTCAAAAATTTTACGTGGTCACGCTTCAGCGCACTCCTGTAATCATTTTCAGAAAACATTGGCCGGTAATTAGTTAACCTGAAGGAGCAATTTGTAAATTGAAGTTTTTAGACCTAAGTACATGTCCGCTTAGAATAATAATATTAGATTCCTCCATTCCTTGATGTATGGCATATGGCTGTTTACTTGACGTAATGAAGAGTCCGTAACACCAGTAATTCATAAACTCTAATGCCCTCGTGGAGGCGTCCATTCAATGAGTGAGGAGTGGTTTACTAATCGAAGCTTTTGATGTTCACGCTACGAGTGCAGCGACACATGACAGCGTTATAGTGCAAATATTTAACTCATGCCTGTCTTTAATGCCAACAAATGTTACTAATCTCCGCAATTATTTATATCGAACGTTTTCGCCTGCTATAATTTTCAGAGATGATGCGCCTCTGTTGATTCCAACTAATCGTTTGACAAACTCGTCTTAGTTTTAGTTTTGTTTCTTGCTGATAACCTCACTCATAAATAAACCTCACACTCAGCAAGGAATAAATCATATTGTCGAAAATTATGTTCCTTGTCGATTGTGCTTTTTAATGCGATAGCGTTAAAGAGCTCGTTGCACAGATATTCCGGTGTCGGCATCGGTGTCGCAGTCGTTGGTTATGAGCGAAAAATCATCGTCTTATCCGTGACCAGAAAATCGACAAAGATGCAATTAAAATAAATAATAAAAAGCTTCGGTTCGAGTGCGAATTGTAACTAAGGCTGTCTGCGTGGCAAGTAGGTGTTCTTCCACAGAGCCACGCCATTGCTTGAAGCTGCTTCGAAAAAAAAAACACTACATGAATGTCATGTAGTGGAAGGAGTCTAATTAACGCATTTAATATTGCGGGGCAGAAGCGTAGAATCGCGCTAGGCGTCACAACATGTGAATTGCGCAGAGAATGGGTGTTTTTAAGGCCCATCCATTACAAAGCACGCACACTTATTTAATCATCACTAGCTGCAAAAGCATCAGCAAAGTGAGCAGCTGCGTAGGTTCGCGTGTTGCCTTACGGACGCGTAGTGGGGCCTTCGCTGATTCGCAATATGAAGAATTATGATGTAGTGGGCACTTAACAACTGTACTTGCAGTAGGAATTCTAGGATAGTTTGAAACGGCCAATGTTACGCGCACAGTCGTTCATTTGCTTGCAGCACTGATGAGGCTTGCACCGAGATCCGAAACTAGGCTAGCACTTGAGAAGGCGATGCGCACGGGACTCGATTACGCTACCGCGTTCTACTCTTGAAGGCGAAGGTCAAGCGTCCTCCAAGTTTTTAGATGCCAACCAGCTTAAAGCGGGGGCTTTGTCCATCCATCACTCCCGCATTGCCCACACCCCTACTGCGCATGCGCGTCCCTTCCCCTTCTCTCTCATCTTCTACGCTCCCCCCTCTCGCGCACCTCATTCTCTCCTGCGCAACGCCGCGATGAGCGCCAGCGTCAACGCCGCCGCTAGTGTTAGCGTTAGTGCCAGCACAAGCACGCCTCGGGAGGCCTCCGCACCCCCACTGCACATGCGCGTCGCCTCCACCTCTCTCTCATCTCCTACGCCCCCCCCCCCTCTCCCGCGCCTGTCGACCGCGCTCCTGCTCGCCCCGTGAGAATTAATGGCCAGGCCATTGGGAAGACACGACGCGCGTAGCGTTTCCTTTTCGCGTTCCACGACGCTTTGAATGGATGGATGCAGCTTACGGCGCGGGATTCACCCAGCTTAAGAACCTGGCAGCCAGCTCCTAAAAAAAATATGCCATCCCCCGCTCAAGCGAACCATCTCCCCGCTGCTTCGCATCCACACATGGTTCCCTTTAGCGGGAGATGTGTAATTTTGTTCGCTAACCTTCTTGCTCGGCTGACATATTAGCTTGAGCTCATCAATCTCAAATGAGATGCTCCAAGAGAGTCACTGTCTAAGGGCGTTCACACTAAGTCACACTGTCTAAGGGTGATCATGGGCGTTAGTCGTCGGTACGGAAATGTGTCACTAGGCGTCAACGTGAGTGCGTCCACATCACTCGGTGCTACATCTGCCAAACAACAATAGACATTATACAAGCTCTGATATACCAACGCACTAAAGCAATCAAACTACTTCTGTGACGACACGTTTTACTTTCCTGTTATACCGATTCCTATGACAGAGGGATCAACCATCTTTCCTTTACACGTACCTTCTGATTGTTCGGACATATTCCACAATGTAGACTTGATGTCGCTTGCCGCCGCCGCCTCCGAAGCTTCCACCACCGAAACCGCCTCCCCCGAAGCTGCCGGTGCTGAAGCCACCGCTGCCGAAGCCACCACCAGAGTGTCCGAATCCTCCAAAGCTGTTCAAACCTCCCATGCTCAAGCTCCCGCCGCCACCAAGGCGCTGACTGATGCCGGTGCCCAGGGGGCCCTTGAAGAGCCGATAGCCACGGAGACCAGCGACTCCATGACTTGCTAAAAGTAGGGAAAAAAGCAACTGGAAAGGCGAGGGCACTATGGCGTTTTGCATTGTGTGGTATTCAGGCCTCTAAACACAATTACGCAGAACTAGAAGTTCGCTAGAGCTGCTAGGGCTTTCAACAGAGTACGCACGTCAAGGGCAGGGAAGGATAGTCGACTATTACTTTTACAGCTTCCCGTTCACATGTCTTTATAGAACTGTATTCATGCAACATAGGTTCATCCTTCTTTCGCCAGCAAAGCAAACAATGTATAAAAAAGCTTGAAACGTACGCAACGAGTAATCACACCTACGGGCAAATTCAAGTGGCCAGACAGTCAATAGGCCCGATCAGTCTGGGGGAATCTACCCAATTATATATTTGCTATGCTGTTACGAAATACTACTTCTATACTGTAGTTTAATGCAGCGAAGCTGGTATACGAGTACTGGAAGTACAAATGAGCTCCGAGAACTATGCATTTATGATGTGCAAGTGATTCACTTAGAAGGTTGACCGTGTTTCGGCCGTGACTGGCCGCTACTTTTCCTTGCGGAAAAGTAGCGGCCAGTCAGCCTGATTTATCAAACATGAGCGCATGCTTTCATTAATAGGTTCTGAGAAATCACGTTCTCAGAAATCGTTCTCAGAAATCAGATGCACAAATAACAAAAAAAGACATAGTAGGTTTTCTGTCTTGGCTCAAACATAGGGCTTAATTTTAACAAATTGATTCATCCGCAGTACAAGCGTAGAAGAACATTACATGCGACCAGTGATAAATCTCTAATGTAGCGAATAGTAATAGTGAGCAATGTCTTCTATTTCAGTCTCAAGTGCATCACTCTCTGAAGTTAAAGCAAGCGTGATTTATGTAGTCTGAAGTGTAACTGTAGTACAAAGTAAAAATAGTCGTAATTACATTTTTTGCTATATACAACACTGAAAGTATTGGCGCCACTTAGCGAAGCAAGGGAGAAAATAACGTTTAAAGCTACATCCTCATTCCACTGCAATCATAATGGCTATTTATGCACAAACCTCTTCGCGTCTTTAGGGCACAAGGGCCTTTTTTTGCACGTGTTTCCGCAACCTGACGGATGGTGTTTACACTGTTCCTAGCTATACATATCCCTCCAAGGCAGTTCAGGTGGGACCAAGAAAAACAGTACAACCGAAGTTAGCAAGACTCTCTGCTGATGGTGCCAGCTGTGCACGACAATAAAATATTTCCATAAAGTAAGCCCCACATCTAAACTGAAGTCATGATTGCACATCCGCCCATAATCGGGTATAGCGGCAGTTAAAGATAAGCCAAACTAACCCCATACAGAACGATTTAAGTTTAACGTGGCCTGTATGAAACTTTATTGCCTTGAAGCACCGTTCATTAACGAATTGCTTTTCCGGCAGGTCAAAATTGGGCACGATGCTCGAGTGATGTTACCATACCAGGACGAACCAAAAACCTGCGCTTTAACCGCCAAAAACACAACATATTCGGTCAATAAAGTTCACTGGGCTGAATTTGTAACGTACAACTGCTTGCCGTTTTATAAACCAAAGAACAATTTCAAGATAAATCTGCGGCGATGGAAGTTTTCACAGTTAGCAGGGGAAGTATAACAAAAGTTTCTCCACGCCCAAGAAATTTTGTTTGTCATGCCGTTCATTGAGCCGATTTAGCAGTGCCCTTTTTTGCAAACGGTTTTTGGCAGGGTAAAAGTCTTTGTTCAAAGGCCCAAAATCACGCAATCCTCGCTTAAGTCAATGAAATGATAAGCAAGAACAGGCTCTTGCATATTATCCATCGGCTATATATTATTCCCAAAAACGTTCTATAAGCATTGCTTAAAATCAGTGGTTTCATGGACGCGGATCTCGAATGTATAACACGTAGCACATGTCAATTGTTAACAATGCCAGAACAACAAGAAGTGGAGGCCATATTGCCACATTGTTGTTCCGGCGAGGAGCGACACCTTGAATGATCAGATGCGAGAAAATTTCGACTTGCCGAGAGCAACTCCATGCCGAGTGGCTACACACTGTCCAGATACGAGCACTGGTAGCGACCGCGCAGTTCTGCCGTGTCGAGCCGCGACGCAGACGGCCGTAGTGCAGCCGTCTTAGGGACCACAGCTTGACTGTTGTATACCTTGCATTGAGCACAATCGCTGGTGACGTCGTTTATATATGAAATCGGGGGAGAAAGTCGACCGCGTTGTGAGGTTGGCTCGCAGGAGGCAACGCGGCTTACGTGACCTTGGCAATGTGAGAAGGGTCAGCGCAGACAAGTCCCTCCCTCGCACCGCTTTATGGCAGTCGGCTTAGAAGAGGTCTGGCTCGAGGGATCTGACCTAGAAGGGTTCCTCGGCCCTTTTACTCGTACGCCGCGCTCAGAGGGGACGTCCTTTGTACATGACCCCAGGGACGAGAGGGGTCACTTTTGTTTTCGTCAAACGGTCTTTACGCTTGTCCGCGGGGCCTCATGCCAAACTGGGTGTTTCTACCTGTCTATTCGCTCGCCGAGCCCCTACTCGGGCACGGTCGATTGTACGCGCCTTCCCGGTACGTCATCTGCGGTGAGCCGGCAAGTCGAGAACAAGGATGCCACACTGCGCGAGTGGGCCGTGACAGCGGCTCCCTTGTGTCTTTTTGGCCGTGCCAATCCGCGCCGCGATGGGGTCACCTAGCAGTGCGTCCCTCCCTTCTGTGGTTGGAGCGCGTGCGTGAGCGTTTCTGATGGCTTTTCGATGTCATCCACGGCACTTGGAATCCTCCACGGAGGTGCACGTGCCCCCCTTGTTCCTATCTGAGCTATGACCTGAAACAAAGCTGAACGCCCTAGTAATGAGACACGTTTTCTGCGCTGGCAGAAACAAAATGAAACGCGGGAGGAAATAGAAAGCGGGACGGGAACAAAGATCAAATTGCCGAGTACGCAGTCTTCCATCTCACATATGAAATTTCGAGATGGATGGGCGCTCTATAATCACGAGCCCTACTTTCGCTCCAATTGTTAGCTGCTTTCACTAGTCATAAATTGAACAGTCGTGCTTATTTTATGTGCAATTGGCAGCGTTTTCCACTGCATTATAAGCTGTGGGAATAAAATTTTTTCATTATCATTTCAGTAACACTCATAATACACGTCCATTTTTTCGTTTGAATCTACTGAAAATTTATTTCCTTTATTGTTTCGATTCATGTCATTACTATTGAGCGCCTTAACTTCCATTTTATATGATGTGTCCTCTCCTCTACTGTGGCTTATATTATTTGTTGCCCCAACTTTGCCTTCCACGTTTTGGATGCGAACTAATATTGCGGGTATTTTAAGACTCAGCTCATAACGACATATGTCGAAGATATATATGAAAATGCTCTTCTATCAATTGGCTTTATGTTTTTCGCATTTTATGGGGACAGCCATAGTATTGATTACAAACGGGTCTTTCGCGTATTGTGTCTTGTAGGGGTCATGAATTGCCTGTAATCACAAAGTACTGGAGATCAGAGCAAAGGAGCAAAACAAAAAGAAAATCAATGACTAGGTTTCAAATGACCGCTTTTTTTTTTACGGCCTAGATTCCAACTGAGAAAGTTCAGTTGATCCGGCGAAATTGAGCATGTTACGCTGTGCCGATATTCGTGCAGCAGAGAAATGAAAAGTATCTTACTTTTATTTATTTACTTTGCTTCACGAACACATTTGCTAGGGGTGGAACTAGAAGTGAGGAACCACTGGCAGTCCTCACAGCCTGGGTTATGGATGGCATCAGGGAGGTGCGGCCAGAATAGAATAACGATATATCAATGAGGGATACAAATCTTATTAATACACCATTACAGCAAGCGTGAAATGGAGAGAAAATGAGAGTAGTGACACTGATCAAATTACCTTTACAATATTACATTAAGCACGACATCAAATAATATTTATGATACGTAATATACTTACAGGGCATGTGAAATGATACGAATGCGTTTTGAAGACTGGTGCGAAAGTAAGGCTCCATTGCTTCACCTGCCCGCACCTTCAACGGAACGCATGTTTTTTTATAATAATTACGTATTTAATAATTATGTATTTATGCGCATCAACATCAGCAACAACCGCCATCGTCAGAGATCATAGGCTTCCAGCTCACGTCGCTGTCAGTGAGCACTGGCGCAAAGCTCCTCCCCGTTGTGCCGCGGCAGTTGCATGCGGCGTTTAATCTGACAACGGGTCGAAGGCATAGGCAAAAATGATAACGGTTACTCTTTTGCTACCGGCTGGCGATAGCAAGCGTTGACTGCTCGTCACATCAGGGCGGAACATTGCGCCGATCCTCACCGTTTTGCACGCGTAATCATGCAAACCGCAATTAAACTTTGCAGCGGAATATCTCGGGGCACAGACATGCTAGAAGAATTCTTCCAAGTGCAACTGCGTAGAAACGCGACTGCCTCCAACTTTTCAATACAAACATGGCCACTTGCTGCACTCATTAAAAAGTTAATTATTCATCTTCGTTAATTGGGCAGCTGAGAATGATAATTATTGTCGCACCTTGTGTCCCCCTGGATACATAACATACCTGCAAAGGTTGTTTTCACGGTCTTCCCAGTGCTGAATTTTAACAAAACCATAAAGCTTAACTTTGAACAACCGGTACTTTACAAGGCTATGCTATGCTCGGCTGGTGTGCCTGGATAGCGAAGTGGTTAAGACGCTCACCTTCGGATCGTGGGTACACGTGTTCGAATCTCGCCAAGAAACTTTTCCCCAAGAGTTCTGACTTTCTCTGTCTTTATTTCTCTTTCTCTCTTTATTTCTCTTCTCTGTACTGGTTCTCTCGCCCATCAGGTTATTGCATCCCGAGCCGGAGGAATCGGCGCACGTGTTCTGAGAGCGAAGCGGAAGATGAAGACGACGAAGAAGAAGAGGATGAAGAGAGCGCGTGCCTGTTCATAATGATGATAATTTCTGTTCGCTCTGCACGGACGCTCTGCACGGCTGGCTTAAACAGCACCGCTATTAAAATCGGCGTGCATTAAAAAAGCAACAAACTTAGTATTGTTCACTGTGTCCTAAAGTAACTCAGAGTAATTTTTTATATCAGTTTAGGTAATCAATTAAGATTTTACCAGCCAACTCATAACGTATTATTTACAGGCAAGATCATCTATAGAGAAGTTGTAGAGCTAATTATTAGTTAAGTGTAAATGGGTATATTAGATCTAAACAATAATCTCAATTGGATGAAGAGAGCAGTGAACACGTGTTGTGACCAGATGTGACGTGGTTGTAATGGTAAGTAAGGTTGTAATCAGACTGTTAAAGACGAAACTCTTTATTGGAGGAACTTGTGTCCAGAAAATCAATATAAGAATTGTTTGGGTGTTTTACGTGCCGAAACCACGATGTGATTATGAGGGACGCCATAGTAGAGGGCACCGGAATTTCGACCACTTTTGGGGTTCTTTAACGTGCACCTAAATCTGAGTAAGTGGCCCTGTAGCATTTCGCCTCCATCGAAATGCAGTTGCCGCAGCTGGGGTGCCCAGAAAATCAAATAAACCTCGCTGTACAAGCGATTGACACAAAAGAATACAACGATAGCGTCGAGTACATTCGTTGACCGTCGAAAAATCTGATCATCGGCGGAACGTGTCGTCATTAATACATGAATAATCGAAAAGTCGTATTTCAGGAGGCCTTCACTACGGCTTCTCCACAGGCGTGCGCAGGGTTCCCCTTCAGGGGGGCGGAGGTTCGTCGCAGCGCCCCCCTCCCAATAATGTCAATCTATGGCGCTGACATTGCGCCCCCACCACCGAGTCGCAGCCCCGCCCCTCCCTATTATGTCAATGTGTGGGGCGGTCTTTGCGCCCCCCCCCCTCTTAGGTGAATAGGGGGAGCGGCCGCCTCGCTGCCCCCCCCCCCCCCCCCTGTGCTCACGTCTATGGGCATCTCTAATAATCATATCGTGGTTTGGGGCGGAAAACCTCAACAATTATTATCGACAATTAGAGCGTTATCACTGGGGCCCGCGTTAGCTCCAGAATAAACTCTACTCGCGTGGTGCGCATAGTCTTATCAGAATA